>NW_019102393.1:157139-173639 GCF_001856785.1 Myzus persicae
CAGGTAGGTAGATAGATGATTTCAATTTATTATGTTGTGCTATTATTTTAGTCCTTTGTAACATGTCATAGAATTTTTACTATAGCAAGTCGGCTACATAATTATTATCGATAGTATCTACTAAAATCATTAAAATCGATATTATCGTGTCACTAAAATCGATAAACTATATTGTACAATAAACCATTGCTTGTTGTGAAGAATTTACAGACTACTTTTTAGATAATTATATTTCCAAAAATTCTAAATTCCCTCCTCATGTTTAGTCTGAATGTTCAAATACATAGAATAACAAATGCATGTGAAGCTTTTCACTCGAAATATAATTCATATTTTAATTCTAGTAATCTGCATATTTTTCAATTCATTGACGTCTTAAAATCATTCCAGATCAATAAATATGTCTTAATTAATAGCATAGCACTACAAAAAAAGATTACAGAAAAATAAAAACATTTAAAATTAGAATACTTAACAAAACAAATAGAAAGTTTAAAAAAAAAAAAGAAAATTACACCATTCAATTTTATTATTAGTGTTTCATTTAAATTTCAACCAATATAAAATAAACATACATAAGTATACTACATAATATGACATTTTTATATTATTATTAAGAGTATTATTGCAATTATTATTTTGAATTATATTTAAATTGTCAAAATTATCATTACTATGGCAAAATGTAAAATATATGAATTATTATGTTATGTACAATTGTATACCTAATTTACTTATTACTTATACTTCTATTACTTAATTCTTTCTTTTAAATAAAACAGAGTACCTACACAACTTGAATTTATATTTTCCTACGATTGGTTCAATGTTACAATTTAATACTGATTGATGCTAGTGATTTAGCACTAGCAGTAATCATAACTCCCTATCTCCAACACAAGCTGTATAAGCTTACAGGAGGTAGGTAATCAATTATCATTCAATATTATTCAATTGTACGATATGTTTTGTTTTTGATTTCTAATTAAAAAAAAAAATACTCTTAGCTCTTCTTCACCATGTATGGACTTTCTTTAATCATATATAGAAACTATATAATTGTCAATGCAAACTAAGAAAACATTGAGAATAGATACCTACTAGTGTAGGTAATGCTACTGATTAAAGAATCATCGAACTAACAATTGAATGGGACTTAACGTCTTTACCGTAAGTTTTTTGTCGCGTCATATACTATTCGATATGAAATCTATAATTTATTTTAATTATTATTTCTTTATTTAATGTTACCGACTCATTGCTGTAAATTTTAAATTTATTTTATTCCAAGTCGTACTTATACACGAGGTTGCTTTGCACGAAATAATAATAACATTGTATTTAACAGTACCTAAGTATGTAAAGTATATGATATACATAAAAATGTTAAACACTTACTAACAATATGTCACCACGGCCCCACCACATAGTTACTTGGTTTTGAGCAGTTTTGGTTAGGTTACAAATGTTTTTTTGGTGGTTACAAAGATTACAAATGATATTACATAATTTGACATTAATTATTTTATATTTAGAGTAAGTGGTGGGGCAAGGTAACGCACCTGTTATTTGCATTTCCCTGCCACCCACAATTCGAATTTTGGAATAATAAAACATTTATGACAACGCGTAATGCGTCTGAGGGCCAAAGCATGTATTTTCGCCCTATGGTCCCATAAAAATCTTAGCTAATAACTCTTTGCATGTCCCCTTGATTCAGAATATACTAAGTTTATTTTCTATTTGTTTAAGTTGTTAGGCACTTTTTTGTATATATGTTTTATTTTATGACTGTTTTAGGTGATGTAAATGAAAAAATCCACAATGGTTCTGAACAAGGTGATCACCAAGCCAAAGAAAAAGAGAAGGAATTTGGACAAGAGAAAGCAGTTGATGAAAATGTAGAAATCACCTGTGATGCTCAAACCGTTCAAATTATGAATTCCATACAACTGGGAATACAAGAAGCAGTTACCAAAAATGATTCGAATGTTATCTGTTCGTCAGAGTTCCGTTTTACAGAAAGTTTAGACACAGAGCTTATAGATTTGAAAAAAAATTATCAACTATCAGATAATGAAGGTTATAAATTTTATACATACGCTCCATCTACATTCCATTATTTTAGAGATTTTTTTGGCATTCAGTTAAATGAATATGTTGGCTCGTTGTGTAAATCACCCCTTATTGTAGTGTCCAACTCAGGTGCAAGTACATCAATATTTTACCTCACACAGGATAGAAAATTTATCATAAAATCTTTACAGAAAGATGAAGATGAATGTTTAAATAAGCTACTCAATAGATACATCACTCATTTGAAGCTCAATTCGGAATCTCTGTTGCCAAAATTTTCCGGTTTTTATCGTTACAAAAGCAAATTAATAGACATTAAATTAGTATCTATGAATAATTTACTACCTTCAAACATAAAAATGCAAGTAAAGTATGATCTGAAAGGTTCAACTTTCAACAGAACAGCTTCCAGAAATGAAAAACTTAAGCCATCGCCAACACTTAAAGATTTAGACTTTGACGAGGATGATCTTGATGGTTTGTTTTTGATGCCACACACTCTCTCAGATCTTCTCAAAACTATCAATAGTGATTGTGATTTTCTAAAAAATTGTAATATAATGGATTACAGTCTTTTATTAGGCATTCATAAACTCGATGAAGATATTTCTACTTGTAGTCAGGCAGCTTCAGCCAGGTTTAATCGTTTGATGGTTAATTCGATAGGAATGCAAGATATTCAAGCAGACACTGCAACTTTTGAGAATGAAAAGCCTTGTCCTTTTTTAAGAGGTAGTATACCTGCCATAAGTGGAAGTGATAAAAAATTGTTACTATTTGTTGGAATTATTGATATATTACAAGATTATGGAATAATGAAAAGAATTGAGAATATGTATAAGACCTTAAAAATATGGTTGACAGTTTGTATTCCATCAGATCTCAGCTCTATTTCTGCAAAACCACCCAAAAAATATGCCTTTAGATTTATGGAATTTATGAAAAAGTATGCAAAATTAATATTTATTTATATATTCATTCCTTGATTAAATTTGTTTTCATTTTAGTTCGGTGTTCAAGCCATATTTGTCTTCTCGAGAACGTGAAGAACAATCCAAGCAACAAAGCGTCGAAATCGTGCTGGGTAAATGACCACATGATGAAACCGATGCGGTAAACTAGTAACTACCCATTCAATTTCAATCAATTCAAAAATTGGATCGTAATTAATATTTATATATGTTCATACTGTATTGTACTCATTCTCGAACATCTGACATTTATTAGCACTCGTCCAAGTGCAATGATAGTTAATTTTTAATTTCCGGTTTTAAAGTCCACAAACAACGTTTTATGTGCTGGAAAAGTAAATTTCACGACTTTCAAAAAGTTAGGAAATATTATATATGAAACTGCATTGTTAGTTTGACGATATTTGCTCTTAATTTATGTTATAGATATATTTTTATCGATTTTCGTGTACCTATATTAATATATAGTATGTTTAAGCATAGGTATGAGCCTTGTATTTAAATTTTAAATCTTGTAAATGTCCATGCTTTAAAATTATTAGCTTCTTAATATAGTTAGTTGATTTAAATTTAAATTTTTATCTAGTAATTGTCAGTACCTTCCCAAATAATATTTCGTTGAATTTGTTTTATTATTGTTTTTGACATTTGAGTTAATCGACTTGTAATTTTTTACATGTACTCATTTATTGCTTACACGAGCTCTGAAACTCACAATAAATTATTTATTTCGTCCACACAACTTAATTGACTTAGGTTGATTAAACTATAGTTTTAACTAAAAAATTTTTTTTAAATCTCTCAAGTTACTTGATATATCGTGACCTTCACTGTTATAGAGCTATTTTTCCCAAGAAAAGACTAAAATGCCCCGATTAAAAATTTATGTGACTTAACAAAAATTATTTTCGTCACGTCAGCCACATTTATGTAATACTCCTATAGGTTATAAACTATATGATATATATTTGTATACTGCGGTTCTATTGCGATAATAAGGCTCAAATTGCTAGGTGACGGTACAGACAATATTTTCAGACAAAACTGTAATAGTTGGGAGATAGCCGATAAACTGATAATTGATACATTGTGGAATAGTCGACTACAGTCCGCACTAGGCAGTCAGTCGTTGTATTTACTTTAGGGTATACTGCGTGAGATATTGTTCGGAAAGTTTGGACATCCAGTACTTCTGCAATAAATTAAAAATATTGAACATTAGAAATTCTAAAGAAAAATAAAAATAAAAAGTGTTAGAATTTCTAGAACGTCCCGACGAGACACTAGCCAAATATGGCAACCCAGCTCTAGTACCTGTCACCTGATAACATATTTGTACAACATTATAGTTCTAAATACTTAAAACTCTGTTACTTTTATATTACAAAATCTGTATCGGACGCATTTTTATCAGATGATAAATTAAAGGTACGTACCTAATAATAATAATATCAGTCGAGCTTAAAGTTTTGTTTTGTGGTTTCAGCGATAAGTCTCCCTCGGGCGCATAATCAATACGTGATCTACCGTCAGAAACTTTTGAATCGCCTTTAAGTGCCAGCTGCAAAAAACCCTCAATATCGCATTGTCACGACCATGATGTAAACAGCATGAAAAAGTTCCAGATTTGGTTCAAGTCAGCAAAGCACGTCACTAGCTTACCAATAGGTACCTATTGTCATCAAATTATCAAATTATTATTACTTCAAACAACGTTCGTCTCGTCGGGTGCCTACCGAAGGATCTGACAGTCAAGAAGACAAGATTTTATCTTGCTGCTTATAACTTTGTACAATGTAGGACTTATTTTCTTTTCAAGTTCGAGGTCACGCGATAATGCGACACAGTGTACATATATATTTAAGATGTCATTACTTTTTTCAAATTTATTTGAAATCATCTAATTTATCATATAAAAAGAATTAAAAATTGGGTACATTCGATTCGGCTTGGCGGCATGCCATGCTACATAAATAAGTACATCACTAACGCCGCTCACGCACACTGCATAAAGACACCGTGTGCCAGAACCCAGAAACACTGCGATAACCCAAAGTTAAAGACAAATAAAAAAAAATTGCTTCGAGATAATATATGTCTTATTAGTTGGGTATATATTAAATACCCATTTTACGTTTTTTTTTTCAGAAATTAGACCGTTAAAAGAAGAATATCGATTCTAGTTAAATGGTTGTAATTAAAAAATATCATTCGAAGCTGTAACTACCCATATAGGTACTTGCAACATTCAATAATATTGTTATATTTTATACACACTCAATAACATTTTTAGTGAATTTTTTTGGCAAAAACTTACTCAACCTACTGCATTAGGTGACGTTAAACAACGTCGATACATCGGTTTAGAATACCTAGAAGCCACTGCAGCATATTTAATTTGCAAACTAAATATTTACTCAGGTGATAAAAATAAATAAATACCATAGTCGAACTACCGAAAAGCAAGTAATATGAACTACTTATGTGAATGCTTATGTTTTAAATTTTCAATACTTAGCTATAAAAAATTGAAAATTTTATTAAGATTAAGATAAAGATATTTAAATTATGTGAAACTTCCTTACAGACTACAGTGAGTGTAAAAAAAAGGGTTTTCACTGTCAAATATTAAGTTTGTGATGGACAAAATAAAAAAATAAAATTTTCAATTGAAATTAATTTATAATTTATATATTTATTACCAATTGACATGAATATATTTGTAGGTGAATCTAATAAATAAATAAATAATTGGTTTTTATAAAAAATAAATGATTGTTTTTAGTCTTAGCAATATTGATTTTAAAATGAAGGTTTTCTAGTAAAGGACCACATCTATATCACTATAAGTAATTTAACTTGAAAGTTTATCTTTCTACAACTTTTTAGAGTAGTCTTATAAAAAAATCGTAAAATCCCATTATAACCAGAATGAGATGGTCTACATACTCTACATTTAAAAAAGAAATCGTGAAAATATTTTTTTATGGATTCAAGGGTTTGAATAAAGGTGATTGGGGACCAAATAAGTACAGAAACTTCTAATTAAGATCTAACTAAAGAGCACTAAATATTTCTCGAAACAAAAGGGGTATAATATAACAGTTATACAAATCAGAGTAACATTGGTCATCGGTATTTATTTTTTCTGATTTTGATTTCTATTTTAAATATCGGTATTTATTTTTTCCTATTTCGTTTATGGTTTTGAGTATTTGTTTTTGATTTCCGATTTCAATTTCGATTGTGATTAAAGGTATTGATTTTTTTAAATATTCTTTTTGTTGTTTTTATAATAATTTCGGTTTCAAGCCCTGGATTTTTAAACTAACGTAATACTGATATCCAAACTTATAAAAAAAAACTAAATAAAATTCAAAATGAGTGAGAACAACTTTTATTTAGAAAAATACTTAGCGGATGGCCGCCTATCTAGCAGGATACCCTATAGTGACACAGTATACCTATCATACATTTTCTTATTTGTTACAATGCATTACAAATTAATAATTATTATACATTTAAATTTTGTAGTACTTAAAAATTAAAATTAGTAGTATAAAAAATTAAAAATTACTCATTGATATTTCTTAATTAAGCAGTATAGGGTATAACTTATAAGTAATTTTTAAAATCTAACACACTAGACAGTAAATAAAATAGTAATATATAAATTTGTTTTCAGGGCAACCAGTCTACTTGATCTCCTCCCTCCCCACCAACCAACGTGCCGGTTTCCACCACGGTCTCCCTTACGAGACCTAAAATCAGGACGCTCACTGGCACATATAGAGTATAGACCAATAAAAAATAATAAGTAAAAGAAAAGACAATAGCGGAAGAGAAAAAAAAAGTAACGACAATAATTATAATAATAATATGGCCACACAACAAAAACAAACCCAAAGAGCACAGAGATTCAATGTAACGATTAAACATGTTGTGATAATAATAATGCAATCTCGTCAAATAAAGACAATAAATATGAAAAGTATAAGAATAACAATAATAATAGTTCGGATAATGAGAATAACATGCTAATGAGTTCATGATGCACACAGGAGTTGGTATATGACAATTAATGAATGTGGAGAAGTGAGTTAGCAGTCCGCGTCGTCGTGCTGCCTAACAATGGTATTTAATTTTTTGCACGAATATGTGTGTTTTTTAAAATCATTCCCAGTTTGTAATAGAACGTCCTGCTTAACACGGGATCGTCTGATAGGCCGGCGCATCCGAGTTGGGTCCCGATTACCAGGGTTAAATTGAGGGTACTCCACTAGTTGGGTCCGGGATTATCTTAAGTAAATATACAATCCAAATGAAAAATATTGACATTGACATTGACTATCTATATTTTTGGTTATGCATTTTTTGGTATTGTCCTGTATTTCCTTCACACAATATTGAACGAATTAAAAATAAAAACCTATAGATAGGAGAAGATTTTATATTAATTAATGATGATCAATATAATATAACATAGTTATTTTTTATTAGAGTTTAAAATTACAATTTTCTATGACACAACAACACATTATGCGTAGATGGCATATTTAAAAGTTGCTCAAAAATATATATGCAAATGTTTACAATACAAACAATACATACCTAATAATCACTACATTACACATATTTTTGGCTTAATGCTTCTAAATAAACATAAAAACTTAAAAACTCAAACTTTTCGGATGTTATGTAATAAATGCGACAAACTTAAAATTAAATATTTACCTCAAGCAATTTATGTAAACTTTGAGGAAGCTATTCATTATTCGATTTTATCAGTGTAGCTGGAAACAAATATCAAAGGATGTAGAATCCATTTAGGACAGAGCTGGTGGCGAAAATTCAAAATTTAAAGCTAACAAATGAATATAAAAGTGACCCGACGTGTAGTACCTGCAAAAATCCCGGACCCAACTAGTATATGGCATTTTTTAATTCGGGACCCAACTCGGATGAATAGGCGATTCTTCACCAGAGTTTTTTTGTATATATTTTAATCAATTATGGAAATAAACAAATAACTGTTTCATAAAAACATCAAAGGACGTTTAATTATTACGAGACGGTATCTTACCCGTCAGGAGTACCATATCAAATTGCTCAAAACAAGTCCAACTGTTCAAAATATTATAAAGTGTACAAAATGGCGTTTACGTGAACATTCGGTGAAAATATAAGTAACTAGGGTTACCTATTCGTTATTGAACTATTATAAAATAAGAAAATAGTTTCACGAGAAATCGTTAGATTACGGATGAAAAAATCACAAGTCATAAAGTACCAGGTCCTACACAATAATTTCAAACGTTCATTGAAAAATAATTTTGCTTACCAACATAGGGCGGTAAACATATGACGAAATTATTACATTTTTAAATCTATACAGAAAAAACACAAATATTTTGAATTCTTAACTAAAGATAATTTACGAATGTTCGTGATTTAGAAAAAATAAGAAAAAAAGAATGTTGTCCAGAGGATAAGTGTATCCTCATTAATTTTGGGTGAATTTCATCACAGATGATAATAAAATTGCAAAAAAGGTGCATCATAGTAAGTAATTAGAGCACTATTCATATGGATTTTTCCAGTTCAACACTGCTGCTGCAAGAATAGGCATACATGTATGATGTATATTATATATAAAATGAAGCCTCTGTTTTTTTCTAAATAAACTCCGAAACGGCTTGACCGATTTCACTGATTTTTATTTTTGCTGTGTTCGTAATAATTGTTAGGGCCGAATTAATATAAAAAAACATTTCAGGAAAATTCACCCAGAAAAGTAAGAAATGTGGTTAGAAAAATGCAACAGTAGCGCCATCTCACCTGCAAAATTAAACTAAATTATATTAAAAATGTATGTTTATAATAATGTTGCTATTGCCAACGATTAAACATACACTAGATAGCTCACTCGATAGTAATTTAATGTCTCTCACTCTCTCATAATGTTGCAATTTGGATTCTAAAGAAATTAGTAAAGATTCCGAACAATAGATGTCGCACTAATACGATAATAAGACTAAAATGATGCATAACCATGTTAGAACCAGTTGGTGTTACACAACTAAATACAATTTTTAAATTTTTCATATCTCATACGGAACTAACATTACGTTAAATATGGTACACAACGTTTTGACAGTATAGAGACTCTAATAGCATTAAAAATGTACTATTGCAGTATTACACCACTCACAATTTTTTTCATGTCTACGATTTAAAAATGTAATAGATTTGTCATGAGTTTTTCTACAAAAAATTAAGTTTGCCGGAAAGTTAAACTAATTTTTCATAACCGTTTAAAGGTATTTATTTAATATTGGAACATCCAATAGCTAACGATTTCTCATGAAAAGATCTTCTTTTGTACTTGTATTCAATAGCGAATAACCCTGGATACTTGTATTTTCACCAAATTTTTGTATTAATATTTTCTATACGTGATATATTTTGAATATTTTGACTGGCCTTGAGATATTTAAACATACATTTTAAATTTTATCTAAATTTTGATTCTATAAATGTTGATAACTTTTTTTTGGTTGGTTCAAAAGCCAGAGCTTGAAACCTATATAGAATATTAATGTCGAATAAAGGTTGAAATCATAAGCGTAGAATATAAGCGTAGTATATAACTTGTCTTGGTGGAAACGAGTATTGGTGGAAAAGGGAAAGGTACACTTTTGGTGAAAACGGGTACCGCCGAAGACACTACACCCGCATGTGTAAGTTGTCTCCGTCTTGTAAATGCAAAACATACCAAAAACTGTTTTTCGCAAGTAAGAACCATTCAGTCCAAACTAAGCAACCAAATGTTCACACCATAAAGAAGAGAAGATTTACTGTGCAACGCTGTTTTTATTTTTTCAATATCAAAACTCAACTAAAAAAAACGTTATTGAAGTTTTAAAAACTAAAAAATAATGCATTTTTAAACAATAAGAACTTTTTTTATACTTTTAATATTGAAAAATTAAAAACAATATAGAACAGTCAACGTTTTCATCTTTATAGTGTGAAATTGTGATTGCTTATCTTGGACCACAGCCCGAGAAGTTCTTACCAGCGAAAAACAGTTTTTGCTGTGTTTTGTATTTGTTAGACACATGGCAAACAATTGCACATGCGGGTGCACTGGTATAGCGCCCTTTTAACAGTTAACTAATAAATGGTTGACATTTCTGGAATATGGGGGGGGGGGGGAATTATACCTTTAATTATATCGCGATTGTCTACGATATTGTTTATTATTATTTTATGTCATGCTATTTTTTCCACAGCTGTAAAATTAATAATAATGTTTCAGAACATATTATCTTGTAAAAAACAAGCCAATGGTCACGCTATCGAGGCTCTTTTCTTTATTAAAAAAAAAATTATGTTTGAGTTTTTTTGTAGTTGAAATAACTCCATAGTTGTGTAATCCAATAACATTTAGTTGTGCAATTTACAATATTATACTTTTACTTAACTCAAATCGAATTTTAGTTGGTAACAATTTAACAAATATTGTACATCAAACTACAATACAACTAAACTTAAAACTAAAATATCTGAGAGCAACTGCAAAATATTGTCAGAGTCATAAATAATTTATGTTTGATATCTGGTTTTTAAAATAACTAGTTAAAATCGTTAAATTTAGACAAGACAGGAACCATCTAAATATTATTATATTCTTTAAATAACACGAGTATTGGTACTAGAAACAAGCTTTATACAATTTTTTAAATAAACTATTTCTATTAATTTTAAATTAAGTAGATAAATTACGACGAAATAACTGCAAAGTATCTTAACTTTATTATTTACAGTTTGTTGCTTTAGAATTCTTTATGCTCAACTCTGGATATCTAAATAAATGCTCCATTAAAGTTTCAATCAAAAAAAGAATGATTAATACGAGTTTATATAGTATGTAACATCAGAGTTAGGAGTTAATTGAACTACCCCATTTATATGTGACACTTTTTAACTATATTATTTTATTTTGTTCACGCTGTAACATTTTTAATGCAATTTTTTGGCAAAAACATATTAAACCTACTGTATTAGGCCACGTATAACAGCGATTATACACTTCTGTTTATAATGCCTATAGAGCCACTGCGGTTTATTTGATTTGCATACTCAATATTTATTCAAGTGATAAATATAAAGAAAACATTGTCTTAAATTTTCAACACTCAGTTTTAAAAAATAAAAATCTTAAACATTTTCAACTACAAAATAATTTGTAACTTACTTATAATATTATGTATTAATGAAGGGTTTTTTAAATTGCTGTCTAAGGACGCGCGATGAATATTTTATCACTGAGACGGACATTTTTAATAATATTATTGTAAAAATGGGTGCGAAAAACAAAATTACGACATCTTTGTGCACACATCATACTATGATGTATCTAGCTTGATCTATCTAATAACAATATACTTAGTATGCATTATATTATGACACTGATCCGAGTATCAAGACAATGCATAGAAATAAAATACTAAATTCGATATTTTCCAACGACCTAATATCACAATGTTTACAAACGGAGTTTACGGTTTTGATCAGCTCACACCTGTAGAAAATGTGACGTTCAAAATGTTAATGGATTAGATAAAACAGCATTGCAGCTGTTCTTGTAAATCGAAAAACACAAAACTGGTTTTTTTTATATTACCCTTGAGGTTTGATTAGGTTATATTTGAGTTAGGTGCCTCAACTAATATGTCATATTTTGTCACTAAGTGATTTTTTTAATCTTCCTTCACCTTCGAGTTATCGTGACGTCACTGTTTACAATACAGTACTAGCTGAGACAGCGGAGACTTGATTTAAATGCCTAGTTTATAATATTATTCTATAATATTATTATTGAATATTAGAAAGCATTGTTAAGAACTCTTCGCCTAACCATAAGGCACTATGGGCACCACAGGAAGTTATGGTTTTATTTTAGGAACATTTTGCATTATATTATTATTATTAATTAATATTTACTATAATGTTATAACTTATAATACATTAATACGCATATTCTAGACAGCAACAGTGTTGCAGGCACACGGACGGTCCTTTCGAGTGATCGTGTGTGTCTTTGGCGTGTTTTCTGTACCAACTTATCATATTATGTGTATTAGCAGTTGCGAATGACGTCGAAAAAACGTCGGTTTCGGCCGAGAAAATGTGAGCGCCGCGCCTATGCCACAAATGCCCCGGTTGTTTGGAACTGCGGACCAACAACAGACCGACAACTGTAACTAACAATATTAAATAATGCGACACACAACGTTTTGACATAGCCATTAACTTACGGATATAACTTCCCCGAAATCTCTGTAATCCTCCGAACACCATTCTTTTTTTTCTTATTTTGTCAATATCACAAACATTTTTTTTTATATCTTAGATTTAAAAATGTAATAAGTACATTTGTCATAAGTTTTTCTTACTGCCTATAACAAAAAATGAGCGTTTGAAGTTATTTTGAAGGTATTTTTTGACGTTGGATCACCCGACAACTAATGGTTTCTCATGGAACGAATTTACATCGCGCGTCCTTAGACAGCAATTTAAAAAACACTTCATTAATACATAATATTATAAGTAAGTTACAAATTATTTTGTAGTTGAAAATGTTTAAGATTTTTATTTTTTAAAACCGAGTGTTGAAAATTTAAGACAATGTTTTCTTTATATTTATCACTTGAATAAATATTGAGTATGCAAATCAAATAAACCGCAGTGGCTCTATAGGCATTATAAACAGAAGTGTATAATCGCTGTTATACGTGGCCTAATACAGTAGGTTTAATATGTTTTTGCCAAAAAATTGCATTAAAAATGTTACAGCGTGAACAAAATAAAATAATATAGTTAAAAAGTGTCACATATAAATGGGGTAGTTCAATTAACTCCTAACTCTGATGTTACATACTATATAAACTCGTATTAATCATTCTTTTTTTGATTGAAACTTTAATGGAGCATTTATTTAGATATCCAGAGTTGAGCATAAAGAATTCTAAAGCAACAAACTGTAAATAATAAAGTTAAGATACTTTGCAGTTATTTCGTCGTAATTTATCTACTTAATTTAAAATTAATAGAAATAGTTTATTTAAAAAATTGTATAAAGCTTGTTTCTAGTACCAATACTCGTGTTATTTAAAGAATATAATAATATTTAGATGGTTCCTGTCTTGTCTAAATTTAACGATTTTAACTAGTTATTTTAAAAACCAGATATCAAACATAAATTATTTATGACTCTGACAATATTTTGCAGTTGCTCTCAGATATTTTAGTTTTAAGTTTAGTTGTATTGTAGTTTGATGTACAATATTTGTTAAATTGTTACCAACTAAAATTCGATTTGAGTTAAGTAAAAGTATAATATTGTAAATTGCACAACTAAATGTTATTGGATTACACAACTATGGAGTTATTTCAACTACAAAAAAACTCAAACATAATTTTTTTTTTAATAAAGAAAAGAGCCTCGATAGCGTGACCATTGGCTTGTTTTTTACAAGATAATATGTTCTGAAACATTATTATTAATTTTACAGCTGTGGAAAAAATAGCATGACATAAAATAATAATAAACAATATCGTAGACAATCGCGATATAATTAAAGGTATAATTTCCCCCCCCCCCCCNCAGTGCACCCGCATGTGCAATTGTTTGCCATGTGTCTAACAAATACAAAACACAGCAAAAACTGTTTTTCGCTGGTAAGAACTTCTCGGGCTGTGGTCCAAGATAAGCAATCACAATTTCACACTATAAAGATGAAAACGTTGACTGTTCTATATTGTTTTTAATTTTTCAATATTAAAAGTATAAAAAAAGTTCTTATTGTTTAAAAATGCATTATTTTTTAGTTTTTAAAACTTCAATAACGTTTTTTTTAGTTGAGTTTTGATATTGAAAAAATAAAAACAGCGTTGCACAGTAAATCTTCTCTTCTTTATGGTGTGAACATTTGGTTGCTTAGTTTGGACTGAATGGTTCTTACTTGCGAAAAACAGTTTTTGGTATGTTTTGCATTTACAAGACGGAGACAACTTACACATGCGGGTGTAGTGTCTTCGGCGGTACCCGTTTTCACCAAAAGTGTACCTTTCCCTTTTCCACCAATACTCGTTTCCACCAAGACAAGTTATATACTACGCTTATAAGTTATGTTAAAAGCTGTAAAAAAATAATAAATTAATATACAACATAATATAAAATAATGTATATGTAACCTTATAATAATAATAATGTTTATAATAGTCAACATTGTCTGATATAGATTGCACAAAATCGTACTTGTAATTTAAAACAATACTATGTTTTAATTAATGAATTTCGTGTATTATATTGTATTAAACACAATATAGGTTAAAAAAATTGGTTAATACCGGAACACAGTTATATTATTACAAGCTGTCTCGCTCTAACTTTTATACCATATTATTGTATATTTTTTTTTTTATTAAATGTGTACATTTTTATTATGTTGTATATTAATTTATTACATTTTAACAGCTTTTAATGTAACTTATAAGCGTAGTATATAGAAATTGTCTTGGTGGAAACGTATTCAATATCTTTTTCGGTGGAAATGAGTATTGGTGGAAACGGGTAATGGTGGAAAAGAGAAAGTTATACTTTTGGTGGAAACGTGTTACGCCCGTGTCTTCTTAACAACATATTATTATTAATTGTCAATACAGGTACCTAAAACCTACTATACCAACAATTTGTTTCCAAATCAAAGATTGAGTCTTAAGGCTATTACGATTGAAAATTTCTATATTTCTATAAAATAACGACTTGTTAAATAGTATATTTTATCACGTGTATGTTGTAAGAAATATGTATTTGTATT
Organism: Myzus persicae; assembly: GCF_001856785.1. Lineage (NCBI taxonomy): Eukaryota > Metazoa > Arthropoda > Insecta > Hemiptera > Aphididae > Myzus > Myzus persicae. Next base: position 172,075 of record NW_019102393.1, read on the forward strand.
GCAAAATCACTTTCCAATACATCATATGTTGTCGCTGCGATAGATCTTACGATATAATATGCAGTTTTCTGCCGCAACTTGCGCAGATGATAGACAGGAGTGGGTGAACAACATATAACTATACACAGAATGTAATGATTTCTAGTGTGACAATATTACTGCAACGACTAGCGTACAGTATATATATATTTTACAAACAAATCTTATATATGAACATACTCGTAATTAATAATAATATGCGGGCGCCCAAAACAATAAAGGTATAAAATAATATAGTATAATGACAATAATTGCACATATAATAATATTCCTATAGATAGGCGGTAAGTACAATGACCTTCAATGCCACAGGTATAAAAAATATATAATAATAATGGAATACTAATAATCATTGGGCATTAAGGTCGTAATATACAAATAATAATTTAAATGGCCACTGAACACAAGTGGGCAAGTATGAGGGGAATGAAAATATGACCGGATGGCGACAGCAGTGGACAATCTGGCTCCTTGATGCAGCTGATGATGGCAAGCGATCCGTTGACGACTCCAAACCGAACGGGAGTTGGACTTCGCTTTATACAATCTGCAGGGCACACTCGATCAAACGTTCGAAGTGGCAAAATGACACCTCGTGATCACACGATGTTGGGTTGCTACACGCAATAATACCGGTGAACGAGCACGTTGCTCTCAGGTCAACCGTTGGAAAAAGACAAAACGCACAGACGCCGGGTGGGCTAAAAGGTTCGGCCATCGGCTGACGAACTGTCACCAAACAGCGGAGGGGGAAACTTGCCGGACACCTTATCTTTTGCCACACCTATGGTGTCCCGAGAAGATATACAGGGTGTTTCTGAAGTGTGTGCGGTAAATAGTATACACATACTCACTGTGATGCCACAATGAAGAGTTTTTTGGAATTTTTTTTCTAACTTCAAAATCTGGGTTTTTTAAAGTTATTTTTAGAATATTATCTCGAATGTAAAAATAAACACTCTAGTCGTATTTTTTGTAAAATTCTCATACGAATCGAGATATCGCTTCATTTTTGCGCTTGTCGCGCGTTTTTCGCGCTCGAATCGCCAACAAAAAAAAAAGTCGTGCGACACATCGATTTGTATGAGAATACTGCAAGATAACCAGTGGTGATAATTATTTGTTGTCATTGATAATACACGATTAATTAACACATTGTTTTACATTGTCGACTAATAAAAAATATGAAATAATAACAAAATTAAGGTTAATAGAGTTTTAAACGATCAAATTATCAAGTTATAGTATAGTTAGAGATAAAAGGAACTACCTATTTGTGTGTTTATACTGAAATTCCAGTTTTTGGATATCATAGTACTTAACATAATTATTTTGACTCGATGGGAGCATACTACTTGCCTCCGAAATTATTATCGGCTGCATACTAGTTGCGGTCATGACGATTTTTGAGATAAACAGATATAACAGTTGCGGTCACACCAATTTAGGTAATATCTTAGTTGCGGTCATACCTTATCATAGTTGTATATAATGCACACAGTGTATATATGTGGGAACACCACTAC
>NW_019102393.1:174629-196039 GCF_001856785.1 Myzus persicae
TAGTCGTATTTTTTGCAAAATTCTCATACGAATCGAGATATCGCTTCATTTTTGCGCTTGTCGCGCGTTTTTCGCGCTCGAATCGCCAACTAAAAAAAAAGTCGTGCGACACATCGATTTGTATGAGAATACTGCAAGATAACCAGTGGTGATAATTATTTGTTGTCATTGATAATACACGATTAATTAACACATTGTTTTACATTGTCGACTAATAAAAAATATGAAATAATAACAAAATTAAGGTTAATAGAGTTTTAAACGATCAAATTATCAAGTTATAGTATAGTTAGAGATAAAAGGAACTACCTATTTGTGTGTTTATACTGAAATTCCAGTTTTTGGATATCATAGTACTTAACATAATTATTTTGACTCGATGGGAGCATACTACTTGCCTCCGAAATTATTATCAGTAGGTGAGTTGCGTCCCGCAAAAAAAAGATTCAAAAAGGACATAGCGTATTTGCGTCCCGGTATACCTTTTTCTATGATCTAATTGCGTCCCGAAAATATCGATATAATCGATATAAAAATGTACATTGATGATACAAATTTAATTTATAATAATAACATATAAAAATGGTTATAATAAATTATCAGTTCAATTCAATCGCAATATTATTAATAATAATAATAATAATAATAATATAAAAATTCATGTTATACATTTTGTCACAATAAATATAGCATAATATAATAATAAATAATAAAAAAATTCATTTTAAACATTTTGTCATAATAAATCATTACTGAATCATACTGAATTTACAATTTATGAACTATCGGTTTTAGTGACACGATACTATCGATTTAAATGATTTCTGTAGATAATATCGATAATAATAATATGGCTGACTTGCGTCCCCCAAAACGGGACGCAACTTACCGGTCAAATTTACTACCTGAAAAATATATTTTTTTTTTGGGACGCAAGTAACATGCAGCCGACTCGATAAGATAAACATTTTATTTTATACTATTATTATTAATTATTATTGAACCTAATATTACACTTTTATCGTTAATATTGAATTTACCTTACTCCTTACAGAGCACATGATGAACATTAGTTGGTCTGATTAGAGCTCAGTCCAATACTTGTCATTGAACGACATTTAAAATATGAATATTTATTTTTAAGATTTAAAGTTTTTAATTTAAATTTTGATTTTTGCGCAATGGCGTACACAAACATTGAATATAATGCAGACATGGTTTTTATGTTGGGTAAGTATTAGTTAATTTAATTAATTAGTTTAAGTATTTAACTAATATCACCTATTGGTGATTTATTTTATTAAAAACTCTAGGTATTTTACTTTATCACAAAACATACCCGTGTAACTATTTTAATTTGCAGTAACCGATATGTTATACGAAACAAACTATTTATTTGTTTATTAATTGTGACTAGGTTTGGCTGATGGAAATGGAAATCTTGCAGCTAGGTTATGGGCAGAACGTAAATAATAATAAATTTGATTAAAAACCCTATAATTTAAAAACAAAGTTTCTGCGTAAGTTGTTATAATAATAGTTTAAAAATATCAAAAGACAAAAATACATATAGATGATTTTGTTATAAGAATTTAAGGTTCAAATTTTGACAAAATTTATCAACATTTTATTTTATCCCCGACAATAAACTGTTTGTTTGTGTTACTACGGAACAAAATTTTACTTTTATGACAAGTACAAGTAAATTTTTCGCTGATGGTACTTCAATTATGCACCAACATTTTTTGCCCAACCTTGTAAAATCAATTGCTATGGGTTTTATGTAAAAGTGGCATATTTTTTAGTACCAAATAAATCAAAGCATATCCACGCAGACATGTGGTTGCTTTTACGAGAACTATGTGAACAAATTATTTTTAAAAATGTAATAGTTCTTAAACTACATTTGGATTTTGAAATCAGTGCCCATGAAGCGGCAAAAGAAGTTTTCTCTAACATCGAAATAGACGCATGTCGATTTCACTTAGGATAGTCTAGGTGGCGCAAAGTGAGTTTATTGAATTAAATAAACTTAAATCAATAGTTTATTTGGGATATTTGAAGATTAATTTTGAAAAAGAACTTCATTTGGTCTACACAAAATCTCCGATTTGGGAAAATGGTTAAAACTTTTTTTTGGATTACCATTTTTACCTTTTCAAAATGCGTTTGGTGAACTCATATCAATCTGTCCCGATTTAAATATTGGATGTTTGTTTTCTGACTACATTTTAAATACATACGTTTAGAATGGTCGTTTATTTCCACCGGAAATTTGGGCACAAGAGCCATCCGAAAATCCACGGTAAATATTCAACTATATAATTGCTATAATAACTATAATTTTGCATATTTTTTTTTTGTTTTTAAGTACGAAAAATGGATATGAAAGTTTTCATTTAACTTACAACGCTCAATTTCATAGTTTCCATCCTTCTGTCCATGTAGTTATAAAAATTTTAAAAGAAACGCAAGAGGAAACATGTACGAAAATTCAATCAGTATTTAACGGTCGGATTAAAAAAATGGGAAATGCTGATTTAATTCGTTTAAAAGAAGCCATGAAAGAATAATTTAACAATTACGAAATTCATAAAAATATTATAACATATTTGTCAAAAATTTGTTATTTAAGTGGTACCAAGGAATAACATTTTTTATTATATTATTTTAACCTTTTATTATTTTAAATTATTTTATTTTGTATACTATATTATAACATATTTGTTGAGTTTTTAAGTGGTACCATAACTTAAGTCATTTTTTTTTAAATTTAAATTTTACTGATCACAAATAAAAACATAAATTTGGCAACTTTGCGCACCAAATCATACACAATCGTTTGACTTTTGGGGTAAATATTAATGTTGGTGGTTTAACGTACACAATCGTGTTCTCAAATAGGTACATCGTACGCAATTGTGTGGTAACCATAAAATGTTGAATAAGTTTGAATATTTTAAATTTCTTAAATCGTTTAATTTTTTTGGAATTGAAATAAGAAATATGAAAATCTAAACTGAGCGATTATCTCAAGTGACATTATAACGAATGCAAATCAGTTTTTTGAAGTATAATTGCATTATAAAATTGATCGGTAAGGCGAACAAAAAGTATGTATAAATTAGCATAAAATATATTTTAAGCCAATAATGTGACTTCTCATGTGCGGGAACTATAAACAGTGATTATTATTGATATAGATACAACATACTAAGGTATTAAGTTTAGATTTAGAACGTTATATTCTAAATATTATGTTCTAAAATGTCTATTGTATACCAATTAAAATACATTTAATTGGAGAACATTTCAAATAACTCGCTATATCAGAGGTATTCAAACTTTTTCATCACACGGCTCCTTTATGTCTTCACAAAATGTTGACGGTTCCCAAATTATAAATGACGAAAAAATCAATGTTTATATGAATGTAATTTATATTTTATAATTTATTTTTATTATTTATTTACCATATTACTTATATAAAAAAATTAAAGCTATATTTAGCCAATGATTGTTGTAGAAATGTAGACAATTCAATGTTTCCCAACCGGTGTGCCTCAATGATACTAAAAAATTTTCTTAAAAATATTTATTGGTTTTCAATTATACTACGCGGCTCCCTTCGACAACTCCCGCGACGCCCTTGGAAGCCTCGAAGCACAGTTTAAATTCCTCTGCTCTATAGATAAAACTTATTTTAAACTTTTCTCTTGAGGAAGAAAAAATATTCTTATGAGCCAGTAAAAATGATAAACCACAATTAGGTACATACAATTTGTTTTTGTATGCAATTCACATGATATTTAGCAAGAGTTTCGATGATGCATTTTTCAACCGTTTTAGAGGTAAGTACTATAAAATATATTTTAATAGGATTATAATTCATCCGTTTCTACTTTTCAGTTTTCGATCCGAACCCGATGTTTTCGATTGCTCTCGTTAGTTCCAAAAAATCTTATATTTTAATTTTCAAGGTTTTTAATCAGGGTTTGAAACCAATTTTTCGAAAACAATTTTTCAGATTTCGATATTGGTTTTGATTCTTTTCGACTTTGTTTTAAGTTTTGATATCGATTGTGGTTTGTATAATGATAATATTCTAAAAATAACTTTAAAAACCCCAGATTTTGAAGTTAGAAAAAAAATTCCAAAAAACTCTTCATTGTGGCATCACAGTGAGTATGCGTATACTATTTACCTCACACACTTCAGAAACACACTGTATATAATTTGGCCAAAGGAAAAACCGTTCTGAGATGGAACATCATATCTTTATTTTTAATTGTTTCATTCTTAACTAAAATGTACACATTAACTAAAACCTATGTGCACTCATGTGCACAACATTTTAAACAGAAAAAAAACATAACCTCTAAAATACTGATAATAATAATAATAATGATAATAATATGTTAAATACTGGCAGGTATTCTAATGGTTTAACACGTAGGATTTTGGTAGAACAGATGTTAGGTACTTAAATGCACTTAAATGTAGTTGGTGGTTGTAGGTTCGAAGCTCGTTGGTTGAGAAAAAAGATGTTGATTTTTTTTTCTAAATATTAACAATATTTTAAAAATTACTTGTTGTTAACTTTGCTTATATATGACGGTAAAAAGTAAATAATGTTATAGCAACATTAAACAACTTAAAGTAACAATAAAAATAATATTATTCTGTTGTTTTAACTCCAAGAAGAATTTACATTAAAATTATAGTGTGAACAATAACATGATAATGTCAACTACACAGCCAGCAAAAATCGACGTGCGGGTATGTTTGACACTGTCACACTGAGAACAATTGTAGTTAATCTTAATACAACTCCAAATGTCTATGTGCATTATTGTTTGTTCCGAATACCCCGAGGTTTGGTAACATAATTTGTAAGTACGGTTGCCACTTGCCAGGGAAAATTAATTTAGATAATTAAATGAAGAATATCGATCATCGTTAAATGGTTGAAAATTTAAAATATTATTCCATGGTACTTGACACTTATTAACTACATTATTATATTTTATACACGCAGCAACATTTTTAAATTTGAATGCAATTTTTGGCAGAAACTTATTAAACCTATACTGCAATAGGCCACGTACAAAAACGATTATACATATGTTCATAAAGCGTAGAGCCACTAAGGCTTATTTAATTTGAATTATAAATATTTACTCAGATGATAAAAATAAAGAGAAACCTTGTTTTAAATGTTCAATACTTAGTTTTAACGATTACATTTTTTATAAATTTTCAACTACAAAATTATTGGCAACTTTTCGAATAAATAACAAACATGGCTTTTTTTTAAACAATATATTAACTATAATCTATATTATTATCACCGGTTTCATAATACTATGTAGGCAAGGTGTACTTATAAGTTATAAATACACTTTATTTGTATTTAATATAATAATATATTGGCCATAAAGTATATCCACAGATAAACATTAAATATATTACCTGAGATAATTCTTTAGTTCATTTTTTCACAAGTTATAATTAGGTATAATAATATGGCAATTAAAGTAAATCATCAATTAGATATTTTTAGTCTTGATCATACAATCAAAACGTTTATTTTTGTTTTTTTTTTTAATTTTAAATTAATGCATTTATAATAGTATTTAATAGAGTTCCCTATATTTTTCTGGCCGATACAAAATCAACAAAAAATCGTTACGATAGATTTGACTATAGTTAAATTATTTTTGTAACTAGAAAATTATTTTCACATATTGATGACTACCCACTAGCTAAACCACCCAAAAGCATCTACTTACGCATCTTGTTCTATACATTAAAAGTGTTAATTGTTGAATCGTTGTACGCTTTTTAAGTCATACAGTAAAACATGTCTTCCATAGCTTCTAATGACAAATCCGTTATGTTGCAGTCAATGGAAGGCGAAAAGATGAAGAGGATATTTGAAGAGCTGAGATCGACAAAATTCAACATTCCGACTTAATTTTCGACACGGGTTGGAACTTGGCCAGCGTTGAAAAGACACGAGTCTACGCCAAACGTGGCCACGATTTGTCATCAACCAGCCGCAGCAGAAGACTCCGAAGTCTACCGACTACCAGTGTTTGTCCGCTCCACCCGAGCTGCCCTGAAAGCCCTTTGAGCTGTCTGACGTGCTGAAACAAAACGGACCCCCATTCAGTCGATCGGACCTCGAGGTGACTGTTCCAAAGGACACAGGATCCAACGCGTCGCTGCAGGAAAATGGTGCTGTGAGTTAGATGGATAAGCCGAAAGGAATTAACACGTTATCGTTTATGTCTGTGCAATTGGCGCCGGAACTACCAGCAACATCGCCCAAAGTCTGGAGACAAAGGAATTTGGAGACTGTTCAACGCAGAGTCGATAGTCCTCAACGCCAAATATACATATAAATTTTGGACTGGTGGACCACCCGGAACGGGAAACAGAATGCAGTGACGGTAATGAACAAGAGTTGGTCAGTGATCCGATAAATCCTAAACGGCGTCGCTCAATATGGAGCTGGATGAAGAATTTGTCAGGTGCATGTTTTTTCTGTGCCATTTAGAGGGTGACCACAACGCCTTAATTGTTGAATGAAGTAATTCATTACTATCGAAATTATTATAAAACAATTTTTGTTCATGAACTTGATTTACATAAATAAACTTGCTTTGTTATGCTACTTATCTAGTTGGTTTTTGATTGAAATAGTATTATATTATAATCAAACGCATCAACATTCAACACCCTAGAGTTAAATTAATTTATGTAGCTTGTGAAAATCGTAACTATATTGTAAATCTCTAACCTCTATAATATTGTACCAAAAAAATCCTTGAACAAAAAAAATTAATTTCAGTAATTATAAAACTGCGAAAGTTATACAAAAAAGGTAAATTTCTCAAATAGTGCACAAGGAACTGGACAAATTTCATTTGGGAATGGAAACACCTAATGTGCAGAAAACCCAATAGTTTAAAAGACAAAAAAGGTAAATTTCTCAAATGTAATAAAATTATCTAATACAAAAGAAATTATCCAGACAACAACCGACCGATACACACGTGTGTTACCGGATGTCGCTTATCGCATTTTTAGCAGTAATACGAACCACACCGTAGATAATAAGTTATGTTACTATATTACGGCCCTCCACATTCACGGTAGGCCACAACACCAACGTCCTTCTCATTCCACTCATGATTTACAACTCTATAACCAACCCTCCTCACAACATCACCATCATCCCTCAACCCAATACACTCAAAACCTTCGTTGAAACCACCGTAAATATATCTATCCCAAAAAAAGATCAAACTATTATATTCAATATAATCCAAGATGTTCCACAAATCGAGTATATAAAAGCATTTAGCCAACTAACATCCCCAAACAATATTAAATTCACATCACGCATCTCAAACAACAAATTCTGCATATATTTCGCAAGCAAAAATATTGTCGAAGAAATTATTACAAAAAAACCGTACATTATCCTAAATAAAACGGAAATATCATTTCGCCGCCTTATCAACCCAGCCAAACGTATAATTGTATCTAACGTCCAGCCATAGTTATACTGCATGACATAATCGCAAAAGCAATTAACAATCTCTCTATCAACATATTATCACTGATCTCATTCATGAAAGCTGGCTTCTCTCGCCAGTATAGTCACATAGGAAGTTTCCGACGTCAAATGTTTATACACCCTGATGATAGTCACAAAATTCCGAGTACTATATTAATAAAATTTGACCAAACTGACTATCGAATATTTCTATCTGATGGCACCGTGATGTGCTATACATGTAAACAAATGGGACATACATCGAACCACTGTAAACAATATACTGACAATGTTCATCATAACAATCCTAGTTCTGTCTCAGCGGACAATGGTATAGAAATCAATATACAACAAGAACCTAAGATAGATAGTAAAATCGTCAGCCCAGAATCCAGTTCCGTAAACCTCTCCAACGACCATCAGCCATCCCAAACTCATAAACCATTAGATTAAGTTAAAAAACGTGCTTTTTCATCACACTCCAGTAATAAATGCTATGATAACGATACTCCCCCAGAAAATCCATCGACTATACTCCAAAAAAAAAATTTAAAACCCTTCACCAAGTCATCGGCTGCATCCGAGTTGGGTCCCGAATTTATAATTGCTTCACTAGTTAGGTCCCAAATTATTTTAGGTACTACACTAGTTCGGTCCCGGATTTTTATAGTTACTACATTAGTTGGCTCCTAAATTATTTTAGCTACAACACTAGTTCTTGAATATTTGTTGGTACGTACTACACTATACTAACATTTTCCTTCCCATTTTAACAGACTATCTTTCATCTATTTAGACCACAGGTATGGTTAAAAATGTTTTTTACAGTTTTTTTTTTTAACCTAACCAACTCGTCGAGGTTTAACCGGCATTTATCGCTGTTCCAGATAGTTTATTATAAGATATGTTAAAAATTATCAGATACTCCCGGTAACACTGAAATTATTACACGAATGCTCGAAAACCACTTACGTCTTTTTTTATTACGAATATCCCAATAGTCATATTATATACGTATAAGTACTTTTCATTTACTTTTCAATTTAATAAAATTGTATTAATATTATTGTATAATATTTTAAATTATTATAATATTTTTACTAACTATCAATTACTTATACTTTAATATTTAAAAAAAAACTGTAAAAAACATTTTTAACCATACCTGTGGGCTGTGGTCCAAATAGATCATAGACAGTCTGTTAAAATGGGAATGAAAATATTAGTATAGTGTAGTACTTACCAACAAATATTCAGGAACTATAATAATTCGGGACCCAATTAGTATAGCACCTTTTAAAATCCGGGACCCAACTAGTACAATACCTGCGATTAGCCCATAGAATTCGGGACCCAAATCAGATACGCTGAAGTCATCATACACCCATATCAAATAATGTGACCACCTCAAAAGTTTTGAAATAAACACAGCTACTTACTAAAAAACCTAGACGGTCAAACTCCATCGAACAAATCGTTATAAAAATTGACGAATCGCTAGACCCCGCCAAAACAAATTTCGAAAAATACCAAATCTTAAAATAAATTTCACTCAACTCAAATACATTATAGAAAATACACCCAGCGTCCAGGACCCCTATAAATTCCTAAAATAGTTCAACACATCTGCGATGGAAATGATCGAAATTCTGGATTCGAATCCAGAAAATTTCCTTTCTAAGGTTAAGAATCTAAGCATCAAAAACAGGCTAACCATATTCTCCAACTCCCTATTCGATATAACTCTAGGTAATGATCCGACCAAGGAGCAATAATTTAAAAAAAAAATCTTATTCATATCCTATATTCCCATCAATCAGTAATAAATTAAGATAAATGAAAATACTACAGTGAAATATAAATAGTTTCTACAAAACGGTAGACAAACTAAAAATACTAATATCCGAAATCTCACCCGAAATAATCTGTCTCCAAGAAACCAACTTCACAAATCTAAATGCCGCAAAACTATTCAACTACAGTGATTTTAGCAAACACAGATCCACCCGACTTAAGACTAGTGGCAGAGTAACAACATATGTCAGTTCCTTACACCCATCGGAAGAAATCTATATCTCAACACATCTTGACGTAATAGCAGTAGCAGTAAAACTCAAGAATGTCGAAGTAAACGTATGCAACATAATATGTCTACCCAACCAACACACTTTTACAGATAAAGACCCAGAAAATATAACAAAATAACTTCCCAAGCCTTTCATTATAACAGTTGATTTCAACAGTCACAACATTAAATGGGGCTCCTTAAATACCGATAATAGAGGAAAAGAAATCGATAGAATCCTAGAAAACGATAATCTGGTACAACTTAACAGCATGGAACCAAAGCGTATAAATTCAATTAACGGCCTCATCAAATATTGACCTGTCATTTGCAAATGCATCCCTCGCACAAAGGCTCAACTTGTGAAACTTCTGAAACAATATTACTAGCAGCGACCATTTTCCAATAGTAATACAACTTGTTCCCCGTTATAATAATAGCATCCCCAACCTCGAGAGATGGAATCTGAAAAACCCAGACTGGAAATTTTTCTCTGAATTACTAGAAGACAAAGTATTTAACATAAACGAATCCAAATTTCAAAACACAGAACACTTGGTTGATGAATTTACTGAAACAATAATCTCAGTAGCCAACCAACTATAGGAAAACCCAAATAAAAAAAACCCCTCCTTGGTGGAACAACGACATCAAAAAAGCAATTAAAGACAAATGCACTTAAGAAATTTAAAAAAACAACAAACAAGAAGATTTCATACAACTAAAACAATTAAGAGCTAGATCCGAATAACTGATAAAAACTAGTAAAAAAACATCTTGAGAAAAATTCACCAGCAGTATAAACGAAAAAACTGACATCAAATCAGTTTGGAACAAAATTCAATCTTTAAAAGGACTACGTCGCAATCAGAAAATCAACCTATTGGACATAAATTCAACCAATTAGTGAACAGCATTGACCAGATAGCTAACGACCTCAGCCAATATTTTTATATCAACAGCAGTGACAACAATTACAACCCTAATTTCTTATTCCACAAACAAAAATGTGAGGAAGTAAATATAATTAATACTGTTGACAAAAACCTCCTAGATCAAAAACAAATCAACGAGGAAATCAAACTCCACGAACTTATACACACTCTGAAAAAATGCAAAAGGAACAGCCCCGGTCCAGACTTTCTCCCTTATTCCTTTATCCAAAATTGTAGTATAAAAACACTCGATTTCCTGCTCAAAATATACAATCGAATATGGAAGGAGGGAATCTGGCCAAAAAAATGGAAAATTGGGATCATAATAACAATCCCCAAACCCCGAAAAAACAGATTCAAACCAGAAGGCTACAGACCAATAACGTTGGTAAATACTATGTGCAAATTATTCGAAAAAATACTAAACAACGGACTCTCATGGTTCATGGAAAAAAATTATTTCCTCTCCCCAAAACAAAATGGGTTCATTAGAAATAGATGCATCATGAATAACCCATTCGAAATGAATGAAGAAATTCAACAAACTTTTGCGAAAAAGCAACTCATGGGGGTAATCAACCTAGATATAGCCAAAGCATTCGACACCACTTGTAGACACAATATAATAATTAAACTAAATTCGATCCTATGCCAAGGCAGACTCCTAAATATAATAACTAACTTTACATCAAATCGCAAATTCCAAGTAAAATGCAATAATCACTTATTGCGCGAGTTCACTTAAAAAAACGGAGTCCCACAAGGCTCAGTTTTATCAGTAACACTCTTTCTCATAGCAATTAACGACATCGCACAAAACTGCAACCTTCCAGTAACATGTAACATGTATGCTGACGACTTCAATTACTGGTGCAGGAGCCGCAACATAGAAACCGTCAAAAAATGTTTACAAATCACAACCAACAACATAGAAAAATGGGCTAATAAAACCGGTTTCAATGTCTCCCATGAAAAGTTTATTAGCTCAATATTCACAAAAAAGAAAAAAGTCAAAGAACTTGAAATTAAATTAAACAGCACCGGTAATTCCCAATCGAAACACTACCAAAATGCAAGGAGTTTTTTTCGATGAACGTCTAACTTGGTTACCTTACATAAAACACCTTAAAAATGCACAACCAGCTCCTTAAATATAATTAAAATACTATCAAACACTTCATGGGAGGAAATTCCAAATCATTTATAAAAATATATAATTCAACCATCCAATCCAAACTCAACTACGAGGCCATACTATATAGAACAGCAGCCAAATCAACCCTAAACTTGATCGACACAGTCAACAATAGCGGACTAAGACTCGCTCTTGGTGCCTACCGGAGCAGCCCAACACTCAGCATCTATATATAGCCGGAGAGCCCACCCCGACCCTGAGAAGACTAGAATTACTTCCAATATACATCGGGAGACTGGCTAGATGCCACGGGAACAAACAATGCAATACAAAAAACGAAATCACTAAATTTATCAATAAAAATGCAAGCTCTCCAGTCAGAATTATCCCTCGCGAACCCCACACTACCAACTCCCCCCCCCCCCTTGGGAAAACAAGTATGAAATTAACACCGAACTGAACACACTATCAAAACAGAACTTAGCCCCCGAGATATTCAAAAGCCACTTCCATGACATCCTGGATAACTTCAAGGAACACCAAAAAATATTCACGGATGCCTCCAAATCAAATGAAGGAGTTGGCTTTGCAATCATATTTGAAAACGCAACTTCGATATAACATATCGACTCCCAAATGAGTGTTCAATATTTTTTGCTGAAGCAATAGCAATCTTAAAAGCCATCCAAAAAATAAACACATCAGAACACACTAATTTCTTAATCTTCGGTGACCCTTTAAGTGCCATAAACAGTATTAAAAACAAAACAAACCCAAGTGACATAACAATCGAAACAACTATAAATCGCCTAAGAATCGGAGACCTCAGGATAACTCACGGGTTCCTTATGTCAATCGATGAACCCCCCATCAGCGAAACTAGCAATACACAGACCACAGTCAAACACATCATTACAGAATGTCATATGTACTAACATGAGGGTACAAATCTCAACTGAACGGAAACATTAGATGAAATTCTCGGACCAAACCCCGATCAAAATGTGAAAATTATAACCTTAAAACTAACTAACCTTATTAATAAAATATAATTGTAATTGTAACTGCTAAGATAATGTAAAATTCACAAAAATTGTAAAAACTGTAATTAGCATTTAAGAAATTAACTAATAGCCTTTGCTGCCGTGTTATATATGTATATCTCAATAAAAATAAAAAAATAACTAAGTTTCATCTCTATTCTTAGTTATTTTTGACCATAGAGGCATGTAATGAATTTTAATAACACCAAAAAAACAGTGGTATGACGTTCGTAAATACCTGAATATTCCCCTATAAAAAGAACTATGATACTATGCAATGTGGATCTGAGTGAAAAAAATGTTGAGACCGAAAATTCGTGAGTGGTCGCCCTAGTCTAACAAAAACTGTATTTACGCCACTGCAGATTCCCAAGGCCAGTTCGTCCAGTCCACCGGCTCTGCCATATTCTAAGAGAAACACAGTGATCAGCTGGAAAAACCAGATCATCTGATTGGACCGTTTGTGTCGAGTAATAGCTGCACAAGCTGCACGGCTCGCGGCTGAGCCAATGAATCTGACTTACCCTACCGCGGCTGAAGAGGTTACACTTCTTACAAAAATGTTTTGTTCTTCTAACTAAAAGTAATTTGCTAATGTTGTGAAAAGTCGTGGTATCGAAAGAATATGAAGAAAAAAAGAATGGTGTTCGAAGGATTAGTGTACCCACAATCCACATACATTTTGTGTGTATTTTATCACTGATGATAATAATTGCAGAAAAGTTGCAGCAGTAAGTCAATGGCTACTGCAGCGTTTTTGCCTTTATGTTCGGTATCATAAATATGAACATTTTTAATGCTAATAGTGTAACTATATTGTTAAAACGCTGTGTATCATATTTAATATTGTTAGTTACTTATGACACACGAACAATTTTAAAAGTTTATTCAGTTGTGTAACACCGATTGGTTCTTACATGTTTATACATCATGTTGGGCATGGCTTCAATATTATATTTCATCAACATTCAACCTATATATATTGTTAACCTGACTGTAAAATAACTTAATTCGTTTGCGTACGGTGTACCTAAAAGTAACTGCGTTTAAAATTGTATTTTCAAATCTGAAAATGATGATTAATAAGTCTAAATTTTCCAAAAGTCTTACAATTTTCTTAGTGTATAATATCATAATAATTTTAACCGTAACATGTAATTATATACTTGAAGCTAAAACGGAAGGCGGTATGTCGTTTGTATTATGATACTATAGACCAAGGCTAGGCATGAATGGGTTGATAAGTTAAATGTTAAGTTTAAGTTTAAGATATTTGTAACTTATAAACATAACTTACTAACTCTCTTAATTTTAACTTATCTCATTTGTACCCAAGTTAACTTAAAAACAACTTCTATTATTTTTTAAATTAACAATTTAAGTTAATTCTTAATTTTCATATTATCCAGAAAAATAGTATTTAAACAAATTATAATTTTTTAAATTATAAAAAATACTCCTAGCAAAAAATAAACAAAAACGTATACATCATATTAATAAGGCACTATTTAATAATGATTTAGGGGTAACAATGTAACATTAGTCACCCGAATAAAAAAATTGATAAATAAAGTCCTTAAAACCACAATTCATATTATACCTACGTATAAATATTCATTAGGTATTACTAATTATTTATTATTATTAATATTTAATGCAATTTGTATTTACGATTATCATGAATTGTGACCATTTCGATTTTTTTATTTTATATTTTACAATATAATTTTATTAAAAAAATACCTACTTACTTATATATTGGCGATTTTTATAAATTTATACATTCATAGTTCCAACAGTTTAAGCTGTTTTTAAATTTAATAGATATTCTAATTAACCTAGTAGCAAACAGATTGCTAACAAATCGTATATCTCTATGTACTCGTATATAATTTTCAACATTAGTAGAGATATAGTAATTTTTTTATAATTTGTAATCATCAAAAATTTTTTTTTTTAGTTATATATGTTAAAAGTTAAACAATACAGTAAGCACATTTAGAAATTTAAATGAATCCAGAATTAAATATCAACAGAAATTTAAAATGATTCAATCCTACAGGTTTCTAAATTACATACATAATTATGGTCGCGTGTAAATATGTTCATAGGTATATAACTATACCGAATGGTTACCAGCTATTTTTAGTGCTGGTCTAGTACTCGACTTGACTAAAATTAATTTTGTAATTGTAAATACAAGTTATAAGTATTCGACTTAAATCGAGTACTCATCTTGAATCAAGTACTTGACTTAAATCGAGTAATCGTTTCACTATTTATTATTTTAAAAACAATAAATAGTTTATTATTGAAAAATAAATGTTAAAACTATAAACAACTGAAGTCTGAAAGAACTCAAATTCTATTGGAATTTGTTAAGTGCTCGACTTTTTTAATAGGTACTCGGCATTTGTCGAGTACTAGAATTTTATACTCTCCGCGACTTGACACGAAATTAAAAAACAATACTCGTCCAACATAACTTACTTTCATACCTTCCAAGTGAATTTTTAATTTTTAACTAACTTACTTTTTAATTGAAGTTAAGTTAATTCTAATTGTCAACTGAATTTTTAATTGAATTGAAAACAAATACTTAACTTAAATGAGTTAAAAAAAAATTATCGTGAGCTTGCCCGGCCTTGCTATAGATACAAGAAATTATTTCGTTCAAATAATCAATCATCTAATATTATAAATTCTAATGTCTTAAATATTATGTGATATAAAATGTACATTTAAGGTGCCCAGTGCTAGTGTAATGTTTTGAATAAATTATTAACTTATTGTAATCTGTAATCTGTATAACCCATATCATGTGCCTTCAATATGACGTATGCTTAATTTATTAGATGTTATTTTTTCAATGGATTTCTCTCATGCTGATTTTATTTTAACATTTTTAAGGAAATGGTGAAAGTGATGTTGCTGAAGGAGTTTCGAAAACTACAAACAATGAGAATGATCTTAATTCTAAGCTAGAGGATATTAAAATTAAAGAAAAATTCATCGAAATACATGAAACTACTGAATTTGTAGAATCCTTACAAGACGGAATAAGAGAAGCAAAAATATCCGTTTCTTCAGATGTCTCTCGTCCATTGTGTCATAGCGATTTTATGAGCGTTACAGACACTGAGTTTAAAAGTTGGTTTGATTCTAATAAATCTCCAGCTCGCCATCATAAAGAATTTCATTTTGTAGAATACGCTCCATATGTATTCCGTCATTTCAGATTATTATTCGGCATTAATACACAGGATTATCTTACATCGTTTTGTGCATTTCCACTTCGTGAAATGACCAACCCGGGTGCAAGTGGATCAAAAATGTTCATCACAATGAATGGTAAATTTATCTTAAAATCTTTAAAGGACAGCGAAGGTGATTTTTTTCGAGAAATACTTCCTTTTTACATGACACATTTAAAGAAAAATCCGGGATCTTTGTTGCCGAAATTTTTCGGTTTTTATGGTTTTGTCAGTGGTTTAAATCGAATGCAATTTATATCTATGAACAATTTACTACCTCGTAACATACAAATGCACCTTAAGTATGACCTGAAAGGTTCATCATACAGAAGAACAGCTACCCCTGAGGAACGAAAACAAAAATCACCTACATATAAAGATAACGACTTTAGACAAAAAATGGCTGGTAATTTGTATTTGATGAAAAATACTCTCTCAGATGTTCTCAGAATTATAGAAAAAGATGCTAATTTTCTACAAAGGAATAATATAATGGATTACAGTATGTTATTGGGCATTTATAACATCACTCAAGATACTACACCAGATTCTACTATTTCACTGGCAGCTGAAGCCAGGTGGACGCGTTTGATGAATGATTCAATAGAAATAGAAGATATTCATGCAGACACTGCCAATTTTGAGTATGAAAAGTCTTGTCCTTTTTTAAGAGGTAGTATACCTGCTGAAAATGAAAAAGGTGAAAAACTGTTTCTATTTGTTGGAATTATTGACGTACTACAAGATTTTCGAATAATAAAATTTATAGAGTATGGAGTGAAAACCATTGTACAAGGTTCAGATATTTCTGTACAACCTCCCGATAAATATGCCCCTAGATTTGTGGATTTTTTGAGAAAGTATGTAAAATAATTTTTGTTTATTTATTCATTCGTCAATTAATTTTTTTTTATTGCAGCTCTGTGTTAATGCCAAAGTTGTCTCCTGAAGAACTTGAATTATCTAAGAAAAACGCTGAATCAGTGCTGGGTAAACGACCTTATAATGACAGTGATAACACCCATAATCTGTGCATAGGCTGTTTTAAAGCTAAGAAAGCATCAGCGGATATCGAAGACACTGATAATGTTTAATACTATTGTACGGTATTGTACTAACAATCGTAAATCTGACATTTAGGAGCACTTGTCAGAGTGCAATATTAATTTATTTTTTATTTTCTGTTTTAAATTCCACAAGCAACGTAATTTTGAGAGTCAAAAATAAATTTCACGACTCTTAAAATGTTAAGAAATATAGTATACGAAACTGTATGGTCCGTTTGACGATATTTGTTCTTGATTTATGTTACTGTTATTTGATCGATTTCCATGTATACCTACCTATATTAATATACGTATATGTGTATATTTACTTATATCAGCCTTGTTTTTATTTATTTTGTTTTGCTAAATTAATTAAAACCGTGTGCATTTCCATGTTTTAAAATTCTTTATATCTTAATATGCTTAATTGTAGGTTAGGTTAGGTTATTTATATAGGCTAATATTTTTATTTTTATTTTTAACTGGTAACTTTCAGTTCATTTCCACACATTATTTGGTGAAATTTTTTTAATAGTCTTTGAACATTTGAGTTTATCGCCCAGTAATTTGTACACTAATTTGTCTATTGCTTACAGAAGCTCCGATAATCACAAGCAATTATTTAAGTTGTCAGCTTAAGTAAATTAAACTATGGTTGTAAAAAAAAAATTTTAAATCATGCAAGTGCAAATGTTTGTTAAATATTATACTAAACAATTAAAACTATGTTACTATTTTTTACAAGACCTGTACCTATCAGACGCATTTTTCTCTGGTGATGATATTAATAATTATAGAGACCTAATAATAATAATAAGTAACAGAATCTTAAGTTTTGTTTACCGGTTTTGGCGACAGATCTCCCCCGGACACATAACCAACGCGGGATCTGCCGTCGGAAACGTTCAGATAGCTTTTCGACGAATCGCCGACAGATGGCGACTCCTTGACGTGCTCTTTGAAACAGACGAAAACCGCCGATACCGAATTTCCACGACCATGATACTAACAATATAGTAAAAGTCTGGATTTGATTAAAGTCCACGCAACACGTCACTTGCTTACTTATATTATCATAATATTAGTCATTTACTAAACACTAAGCTTCGTCAAATCGTCTAATGCCCACCAGAGGATCTGAACGTCAAAAAGTCCCGATCATACCTTGTTGCTCATATCATAGTCGCTACGGACTTCGCAACTGTTGCACTGTGTAAGACTGATTTAATTTTCAAGTCCGAGGCAACGCGATTACGCAGTGGCATGCATAGTATAATAACATATCAGGTAATTCAATACATTCGATTGTTTTTTTTTCAAATAAAGAACAAACGTTTTTCGGGTGTTTGGACACAGATAGAAATTATTCGTAAACAAATTCAGTATGGCCAGGAGGCCCCACCATCATGATACATGTTAAGAAGTAACAATTAAATTATTGTCTATCACTGCTAGTAAACGGTGTGTAATTGTGTATCCGTAGTGATACCTAGATCTGTATCAAACGGGGAAATGTCAGAGGATTTCAATGTTCGACAAGACAATTAGTTATAATACCGAGTACAATTTAACGTACCTATACTTAAAATACAACAAAATGTAATATAAATTATTTTACTTTACCGATGACCTGGTGGCAACAATACACGGAGCCAGTAGTGAAACGAGACTAGTTCGGCTGACGTACTATGTCTAGCAGGCCGAACGATTATTATAAATTTTGCCTACCATAGAAAATAGTTATGCCTATATATAGCTTTGCTCCGTGATATTACAGAACGAATGAAAGATTACACGCACGTCTGTGGTATATGTATAGTATATAATACTATAAGTAATATTATAATTATAAAATTAAGAAAACTGTAATGGTGCGGAACACCGTTACAGTATTGATAGTATGGTATACCTATTAGATGTGTACTGCTCAGACATAATAAAAATATTTTTCGATATGGCCGAAATAGTATGTGCGACAGCGATAATCGCGATGAACGGCAAGTGACAGGTAGTTCCTTCAGTCATTTTCGTTAAAAAAAAAAACAAAAAACAGGAGACAGTAGTAATATCTACTATCGGAAATTCTTTGTAATTTGTTGAAGTTTCCCGCGGACAAGAATAACTCGAGCTTTAAGGTTAAGCAAATTGTTGCAAAAAAAAATAGGGAAAAAACTATTTGACTGAGCATTATTGTTGTTTTTTTTTTGTAACATAACAAAAATAGTTAATTTTATATTGTTATTAGTTTTTCAATTTTGAATGTCGACATTTGTTTTACTAACATCAAAAAACAAAAAGAGATATTTGCTTTACACAATACCATTGTCAATAAATAACTGTTTTAGTGATGAAAATTCGGCTTCTTATTATCTTTAACTGACAAATGTTTATAACTGCAATGGCGGCGACAGGGGGGCTTGGGCCGGCCACGGCCCCCTAAATTTGCCTTGGCCACCCCTTGGGCCCCCTTGGCCGCCTAACCTCAAGAGAAAAAAAATCTTTAAATTTATAATAAAGTACACATTTTTAATGTAAGTTTGTTGAAAATGATATCTTATGTTTAAGCGTGTAAATATTAAATAATATGCCTATACCTACCTGCTATACCTACACCTATGATATTTATTATCAATTAAAATGAAAATCAATAATTATGAGAAAACTTAGTATATGCAACACAATCTTTACAATAGTGTATAAGCCACCTACCCTATGCTGAGCCTATGAATGGGAAAAATACCACGGATTGGGACTTTTTTTGGCAATAACAAATTTTCAAAGGCGATCAATGGGCCTCTCCTAGATAAAATTCCTGACGCCGCCACTGTATTACTGCCTTCTCGGGTCTTTCTAATTTCTATATAATTTCCCAATAACTAACAATGGGTAAACTCCAAATTTGGGTATGTCGTCTACTGCTTAATTGTAATTTTGATGCAGACACTTGCAAAAATAAAATATATATAGATGGACCATCCCAAAGATCATGTTTTCTCAGTTATCTCACACGTAAAACAAAAGGAATGGAAAATCACTGTTCCGCGCTAGATTATTTTAATTATGATATATTTATACGTCAAACGATGTCAGTGAAGTTGGACCCCCAACATTGTCCGATCAATCTCGGACCTGTGCCAATATTTTGCAAATAGTTTGCAATAATTTGCAAATCTATTTTCAGAATTTGCAAACATCAACTTATGCTGTGGGAATCGTTTCCAAATTGGGGGGGCCAACTTCACGCAGCCCCCCCCCCCCACATCGTCCGATCGACTTCGGACCGGTGCCAATATTTTGCAAATAGTTTGCAATAATTTGCAAACTTATTTTCAGAATTTGCAAATCACTCGCTGCCCCGCAATTTCCATTTTAGTGTGGGGGGGCCAACCCTACCTGCGCACCGTAAGATGACAGGACAGCAGACAGACAAAGAACGACATTTATGATTGAATTTGTTTAAACATTTGTAACGATTTACCTACCTTAGTATTTGTACAAAAAGTAAGTCCCGAAAAAAAACTTTTTTAAAGTATAGGTATGATTTATAGTAGGTAAATTGTTATTAAATATACAAGGCTATGGACAAGTTAACTATTTTTTTTAAACTCGTTAAGTTAAGTTAATATAGAAACAATGTAAGTTAAGTTATATCTGTGAAGTTGACTCCCCAACTTCACCCGATCATCACCAAATCTATGCCAATATTTTGCAACTTATTTGCAACTATTTGCAAAGCGATTTTGGTAATTTGCAACTCCATACTTTAACAGATATCAATATTTTTGTGTGGTGGGGCTGGCGATCGGAAAAAAAAAAAAAATTGTTTGATGATTAAAGAAAAAACAAATACAACAAGGTAGTAAAGGAAATATAGAATAGATAAAATACTTAAAAACTAACTTAAACTATTTGATTTGGTCCATTACAAATTATAAATATTATTAAATGTTGGTTTTAAAATTTCTAAATTATTACGAATTTTAGGAAATAAAAATATTTGGGATGTTCATTTTTCTTAACAATGTAAGTTAAGTTTAGTTTCAACTTAACTTAGCTTAAAATCAGTTACTTTTTTTCATACAATAATTAATAAGATGTACTTGTTAAATCAAAAAATTAATAAAAATGGCAAATAAAATCATTGTATTTTAATAATTTATAAAAAATATAATATTCAGAATAATTAGTAGGTACAATTCTGTATATTAATTATTAACGAAAAATTTTCTATTTAGAAATGGATAAAAACGGCTCAGAAATACTTTATAAAATTAATGTCGGTATATATAAAACTAATAAAAACATAATAATTAGTAAAATAATTAATATAATTTAAAAAAATCATATTTAAAAAAACATTAATAA